>NC_134458.1:100506259-100533759 GCF_047948215.1 Lycorma delicatula | reverse complement strand
TTTATGATCCTGCTTTTACAGGTAAATTTAACCAAAAGAAATTAGCAATTCCTCTCTCTAGCAAGTCCTTCAGAGCCATGGGATGTCGAATGTTTCTAAATATTAATTTTTTTACATTCCCATATCGATTTCTTTCTGAGTAAATCTTTGGTTATTTAACGATGAAAAAGGAGATAGGTTATAACAAGAAAATTAGGACCTGATATCAAGCCGGTCGGTACTCAGTAAAGATTTGACTTCACATAAAAGGAAAAAATAAGAAAATATTAACGTATTCAGGATATGTAAAATATTGATTTGTTAATTTCTTTTCACATAGCATAACGTATTGTTATATAGTTAAATAAAATTTTATCTCATGAAGAATAAAAAAAAATATGTTAATAAAATGAGTGTTCCGAATATTTTTATAACCTGTATAGTGTATTGCTCATAACAAAAAAAACTTGTTATGCTAAGTTGTTATGCTTTTCTGCCATTGGTTGTTTATTTTTTACAGAGGAAAAATGATTATTCATGAAATAAGTTAAAAAAATCGATATTTTAAAATTTTGATCAGCTCTCCTATCCATCAAGTATTTTTGTTTAGGTCGTTTGCACTACTACTATGCCTAGGAAGAAATAAAAAAAATTCAGTTAAAAAATATACAATAAATAAAGATAGCTTTTTTCGATTTTGGGAAATGGGCAAATGTTTTTAAAAAATGATAAAATGAGCAAGTGCGCATGTACTTACTTACTTATGTACTTACGCATGTACTTACTTAATATAAAATAGGAGTTTTTTTTTTGTTTTTTTTTGACTTCAGTCATTTGACTGAAATTTATTTATTTTCATCCATTAAAACCATTAATGGATGAAAATAAATACGTCATTTATTTAATTTTGGCTTGATGCTTAATCACAATTATTGAGAGGTCAATAATTGTTGCGCTCTATTTATAGATGTGTATCATGTTACAATTGAGTAGCTTAATAGATTGAATTGAATTCAAAGCCCGATTCGCAGTATTAGTTTATATATTTATTTATTTACTTTTGGATTAAGGCTGATGTCAGATTAAGATGCAAGAAGCCTATAATGCCGTTAATACATGAGTGCGAAGTAAGTTACGATATGAACATTGACTAGTGTCGTAAACTTTCCAAAGGCGCAGTAATGGCCATTATAAGTAGAGCCGCATGACGCTTTTTTCTACGGCGGAGAAAATATTGGGATTATTGATTTAAATCGACGATAGAATACATTATTAAAGGAATATTTTTTTTTCAAAATAAACATTAACAATACATTTCTTGGCAATAGGTGTTAAAAACATTTCTTCTTAAGAATTCATAATTAACAAAACATAAATATAATTAACAAAAAGATAAACAGTGTAATATAGAAACTTAGTTAACTATTGGTGTACCTTAAATTTAACATCTGCTTGATAACTACTAAATCGGATTACAATCAAAGTAAAAAAACAACCGATACATTAAACCCGCATCTGATCAATCAGTGGTTGAAAAAATAGGCTTTTGATCGGTTCCAGCCACGGAATTCAAAGTTATAATACAGCCGTAGAAAAAAATTGTTTAAAGTACAGAAATGAATGGGAGTTAAAACAGTTTTAAATCGTAAAAAACAATTCAATCGATGGAGAAATAGAATAAATATCCGATGATTCAAAAATAACTTGACAAATTTAAAAGCATATAAAAATTAATTGAAATAACTTAGAGATTCAGGTTACAGGTTTCATATTATAAACTGACTTAGAAGAAGAAGAAGAAGTGTAATTGATAAAAAAAAAATATTAAAAATTTTATTCAAATTAAATATTTCTTACTTTTAATTTAAAAAATTTAAAAAAATTATGCGCAAAATGAATACTATCTTTGCTTTATAACAAATACAACGGCGTCTTAAGATAATATTATATATATTTTTTAATCTCCGCGTTTAAATGCTATAAATAATATGACAGCTGTTGATATTGTCACATGTGGAGGTTCAACATATTGTTGTAAAATTATATATATTTTTGTAATTTATTACATATTTATTTACACACACACATAAAGAGTTCTTGTTAGCATAATTTGAAACCTTTTTTTTACATTGGACGAGGGAGTAATTTAAATCCTGTAATAAGTGAAGGAAATCATCTCTCTGCATTTTTAAAAGGGTCAATTGCTATATGTAGCCTATAAATCAGTTGTTAAATATTACCGGAATGAAAAATAATTACTCTTAATAGACACATAGTTATTTATTTATGTTCATCCATTAAAATAATTAGTGGATGATAATAAATACTCCGTTTGTTTAATATTACCCGAATGAAAAATAATTACTCTTAATAGACACATAGTTATTTATTTATGTTCATCCATTAAAATAATTAGTGGATGATAATAAATACTTCATTTGTTTAATATTACCGGAATGAAAAATAAGTACTCTTAATAGATACATAGTTACTTATTTATTTTCGTCTATTAAAACCATTAATGGGTGAAAATAAATACTTCATTTATTTAATTTTGGCTGATGCCTAATCACAATTATTGAGAGGTTAATAAGTGTTGCGATGATATCTTTGAATATAAATAAAGTGTAGACTTCTGTACCGTCTCAGGTCGACCGTTCATGAGATATGTGCTTAATTGAAACCCAACCACCAAAGACCAACGGTATCCACGATCTAGTATTCAAATCCGTATAAAAGTGATCGCCTTTACTAGGATTTGAACCTTATAACTCTCGACTTTGAAATCAACTGATTTGCGATGACGAGTTCAGCACTAGATCAACCCGGTTGGTCTGATCGATTGAACATTTGTATCATAATTAAAATTTGTTTCATAATGACCATCATTATGATACAGGTTCCAGCCACGGAATTGAAAGTTATAATACAGCCGTAGAAAAAATTTTTTTTTAAAGTACAGAAATGAATGGGATATAAACATAGTTTTAAATCGTAAAAAACAATTCAATCGATGGAGAAATAGAATAAATATCCGATGATTCAAAAATAACTTCACAAATTTAAAAGCATATAAAAATTCATTGAAATAACTTAGAGATTCAGGTTACAGGTTTCATATTATAAACTGACTTAGAAGAAGAAGAAGTGTAATTGATAACAAAAAAATATTAAAATATTTTATTCAAATTAAATATTTTTTCTTTTAATTAAAATTTTTTTTTTATAAATATGCGCATAAATGAATACTATCTTTGTTTTATAACAAATACATCGGCGTCTTAAGAAAATATTATATATATTTTTTAATCTCCGCGTTTAAATGCTATAAATAAAATGACAGCTGTTGATATTGTCACATGTGGAGGTTCAACATATTGTTGTAAAATTATATATATTTTTGTAATTTATTATCCTGTAATTATTAAGTGAACGAAATCATCTCTCTGCATTTTTAAAAGGGACAATTGCTATATGTAGCCTATATTTAAATCAGTCGTTTAATATTACCCGAATGAAAAATAAGTACTCTTAATAGATACATAATTATTTATTTATTTTCGTCCATTAAAACCATTAGTGGATGAAAATAAATACTCCATTTGTTTAATATTACCCGAATGAAAAATATATACTCTTAATAGATACATAGTTATTTATGTTCATCCATTAAAATTATTAGTGGATGAAAATAAATACTTCATTTGTTTAATATTACCCGAATGAAAAATAAGTACTCTTAATAGACACATAGTTATTTATTTATGTTCATCCATTAAAATAATTAGTGGATGATAATAAATACTTTATTTGTTTAATATTACCGGAATGAAAAATAAGTACTCTTAATAGATACATAGTTATTTATTTATTTTCGTCTATTAAAACCATTAATGGGTAACAATAAATACTTCATTTATTTAATTTTGGCTAATGCCTAATCACAATTATTGAGAGGTTAATAAGTGTTGCGCTCTATTTATAGATGTGTATTATGTTACAATTGAGTAGTTTAATATATTGAATTAAATTCAAAGCCCAATTCGCAGTATTAGTTTATATATTTATTTATTTACTTTTGGATTAAGGCTGATGTCAAATTAAGATTGCCGTATTTTTAAAATGCGGGATATTAGTACATTATGCAACAAGCCTATAATAATGCCGTTAATACATGAGTGCGAAGTAAGTTATGATATGAACATTGACTAGCGTCATAAACTTTCCAAAGGTGCAGTAATGGCCATTATAAGAAGAGCCGCATGTCGTTTTTTTCTACGGCGGAGAAAATATTGGGATTATTGATTTAAATCGACGGTTAGAATACATTATTAAAGGAATATTTTTTTCAAAATAAACATTAAACAATACATTTCTTGGTAATAGGTGTTAAAAACATTTCTTCTTAAGAATTCATAATTAACAAAACATAAATATAATTAACAAAAAGATAAACAGTGTAATATAGAAACTTAGTTAACTATGGTGTACCATCTGCTTGATAACTACTAAATCGGATTACAATCATAGTAAAAAAACAACCGATACATTAAACCTGCATCTGATCAGTCAGTGGTTGAAAAAATAGACTTTGGACCGGTTCCAGCCACGGAATTCAAAGTTATAATACAGCCGTAGAAAAATTTTTTTTTAAAGTACAGAAATGAATGGGATATAAACATAGTTTTAAATCGTAAAAAAACAATTCAATCGATGGAGAAATAGAATAAATATCCGATGATTCAAAAATAACTTCACAAATTTAAAAGCATATAAAAATTCATTGAAATAACTTAGAGATTCAGGTTACAGGTTTCATATTATAAACTGACTTAGAAGAAGTGTAATTGATAACAAAAAAATATTAAAATATTTTATTCAAATTAAATATTTTTTCTTTTAATTTAAAAATTTTTTTTAAATTATGCGCATAAATGAATACTATCTTTGTTTTATAACAAATACAACTGCGTCTTAAGAAAATATTATATATATTTTTAATCTCCGCGTTTAAATGCTATAAATAATATGACAGCTGTTGAAATTGTCACATGTGGAGGTTCAACATATTGTTGTTAAATTATATATATTTTTGTAATTTATTACATATTTATTTACATACACACATAAAGATTTCTTATTAGCATAATTTGAAACCTTTTTTTTACATTGGACGAGGGAGTAATTTAAATCCTGTAATTATTAAGTGAACGAAATCATCTCTCTGCATTTTTAAAAGGGTCAATTGCTATATGTAGCCTATATTTAAATCAGTCGTTTAATATTACCCGAATGAAAAATAAGTACTCTTAACAGATACATAATTATTTATTTATTTTCGTCCATTAAAACCATTAGTGGATGAAAATAAATACTCCATTTGTTTAATATTACCCGAATGAAAAATATATACTCTTAATAGATACATAGTTATTTATTTATGTTCATCCATTAAAATTATTAGTGGATGAAAATAAATACTTCATTTGTTTAATATTACCCGAATGAAAAATAAGTACTCTTAATAGATACTTTTTTTTTCTTCAGTCATTTGACTGGTTTGATGCAGCTCTCCAAGATTTCCTATCTAGTGCTAGTCGTTTCATTTCAGTATACAATCTACATCCTACATCCCTAACAATTTGTTTTACATATTCCAAACGTGGCCTGCCTACACAATTTTTCCCTTCTACCTGTCCTTCCAATATTAAAGCGACTATTCCAGGATGCCTTAGTATGTGGCCTATAAGTCTGTCTCTTCTTTTAACTATATTTTTCCAAATGCTTCTTTCTTCATATATTTGCCGCAATACCTCTTTATTTGTCACGTTATCCACCCATCTGATTTTTAACATTCTCCTATAGCACCATATTTCAAAAGCTTCTAATCTTTTCTTCTCAGATACTCCGATCGTCCAAGTTTCACTTCCGTATAAAGCGACACTCCAAACATACACTTTCAAAAATCTTTTCCTGACATTTAAATTAATTTTTGATGTAAACAAATTATATTTCTTACTGAAGGCTCGTTTAGCTTGTGCTATACGGCATTTTATATCGCTCCTGCTTCGTCCATCTTTAGTAATTCTACTTCCCAAATAACAAAATTCTTCTACCTCCATAATCTTTTCTCCTCCTATTTTCATATTCAGTGGTCCATCTTTGTTATTTCTACTATATTTCATTACTTTTGTTTTGTTCTTGTTTATTTTCATGCGATACATCTTGCGTAGGACTTCATCTATGCCGTTCATTGTTTCTTCTAAATCCTTTTTACTCTCGGCTAGAATTACTATATCATCAGCAAATCGTAGCTTCTTTATCTTTTCACCTTGTACTGTTACTCCGAATCTAAATTGTTCTTTAACATCATTAACTGCTAGTTCCATGTAAAGATTAAAAAGTAACGGAGATAGGGAACATCCTTGTCGGACTCCCTTTATTATTACGGCTTCTTTCTTATGTTCTTCAATTGTTACTGTTGCTGTTTGGTTCCTGTACATGTTAGCAATTGTTCTTCTATCTCTGTATTTGAACCCTAATTTTTTAAAAATGCTGAACATTTTATTCCAGTCTACGTTATCGAATGCCTTTTCTAGGTCTATAAACGCCAAGTATGTTGGTTTGTTTTTCTTTACTCTTCCTTCTACTATTAATCTGAGGCCTAAAATTGCTTCCCTTGTCCCTATACTTTTCCTGAAACCAAATTGGTCTTCTCCTAACACTTCCTCCACTCTCCTCTCAATTCTTCTGTATAGAATTCTAGTTAAGATTTTTTATGCATGACTAGTTAAACTAATTGTTCTGTTTTCTTCACATTTATCTCCCCCTGCTTTCTTTGGTATCATTACTATAACACTTTTTTTGAAGTCTGACGGAAATTCCCCTTTTTCATAAAAAAAATAGGAGTTATATTTGCAAAATTTGGGTCAAGTTTCTCAAAAATTTCCATCCGAAAAACTTATTTATTTCACTCCCTGGTGATGTCGATCCCAAACGTTTTACCTACAAATTGTCCCATATTCACGAGCCTGTGTGCCAATTTTCATCAAAATCGGTTTATCCAGTCAAAAGTTATTAAGCTTCAAACACGCCAACACATGTACATATGGACATAACCCACCAGTTTGTTTTGGTGGCGGTCCTTGGGTCATGAAACGTCGGGAGATGCAAAAAAACCCGTACCCTGTTTTTTTGACCTATTACTATACTTTCCCTCTTGCAGCATAGGAAACTAAAAAACTACACACGTTACCGATTTGTATTTGGTTTTTTTTTTTAATTTTCGACTTCAAAATTGTTAAAAAATAGATAATTTCGTTGATGTTGACAATTTTTTTTTTTTTGTCAACCAGTGTAATTATTATACTGAAAGTACTGTTCCTTTGTGCGAACTCTTCGATGTTGTTAGACGAAGGCACAGGGATCGAGCTTCCGTGAATCTGTTAATTTGATAGTCGAGGGTTGTAAGTTATGATAGGTGGTCGTGGTTGGAAAAAGCCAAACGAAAGCGATAGTAGGTTGTGTAAATACACTGACGTAAATGTCTGCCGAGGTATTTGCATCGGTGGCATTCATACAGAGGCCCAAGTGATGACTGTGTTATCAAGTTTAGAGGGGTCTAAAAGACTACCTCCCATCAGGACTATAGACATCGGTAAAGCCCATCAGGACTAGGAACATAGAATATATTATGTTCCTTTATATTTTAATGTAAGTCGGCAATTATATATTTTGATACCGATTTATAAATCGGTATCATAATTTTTTGTTATGAGAAATACAAAGATCATACGGTATATTATTACTCTTTTACGAAACCACGACATCAAGGTAAATTGATTTTAATACTGTTCTTTTTTTTATATCACATTTATAACTTAATAACCTTAATAGGCCGATTATCGTCATATTGATAGTTTATGCTTGTATTTTCATTTTGGTCCTTATAAGGTAGAATATTTTGTTTGAAACTTATCACGAATTAAATTACGTTAATTATTTATTACTGCAGCAATTTCCACCTAAATTGAATAATTAATATTTTACTTTTGTAAAACCTTTTGGTTCGAAATGCAACAAATATCTGGTTTACAAAAAAGAATATCAGGGTTTTTACTTTATTTCTCTTGAATGAGATGCACAGTGTTGATTTAAGGCAAGAACAAAAACGACACTTGTAGTTGCGCGTATGGTCGTAGAATGACTCTTCTATCTTTCCGCTTTATAGCGCCACTAGCAAAGATAACGACTCCTGAAGATTGTCTTCTGTGTTTTGCATTTTGTTAAATGTGAATCTGTGGATACAGTTAAACGTGTGTTCCATAGAAAGTCTGATATCGATCCTCCGAGTGACAATAAAATTCGTCGATGGCACAATCTGTTTGAAACGATCGGATGTCTGTGTAAAGAGAAGAATACCGGATGAATAAGTTCTGAAGAAAATGTTGAACGTACCAGGGAGTCATTCCTGCATAGACCTAAAAAATCTGTTACGAAGGCTGGTCCCGAACTGGTGTTCAATAGTATGGAATTTTTTAAGGAAAAGCTTAAATACATCCGTACAGTTTACAGCCGTTACAGGATTTGAAGCTGGTGGTTAACGACACGCACAGCGTAATCTGTGTGTGCCTAATTCGCGATCAAATGTATTAGCTTGAAGATCGATGACTTTCTTAATTGTATTGTGTTTTGATGAGTTGACATTTCATCTTAGTGGAAAAAGTAAAACAAATAATATCCATCTTTGAAGACAGAAAAACCCTACGACTATGAACTCTTACAATGCGAAGGGGACTACCGAAAATTAAATGTTTTCTGTATAATTGCCTGACGTTTTCCTGTTTTTTTTCAGAAGCAAGCGTAAAATGATATGCTTATTAGGCTGTAGGCTGTTAGGTTTATTTGGATACGCTGCTATTTCATCAGCTGCAAGGTAGACCTGAGAATTTTACAAGTTGGTGCACCTCCTGGGATAGCTATGGGATCTGTTGAATGACGTTTTCTCAGACCGCTGGATCGGTCGGTACGGAGCCGATGTTTACCGTGGCTACCAAGGTCCCCGATCTGACCCCATGTGATTTTTTCGTTTTAGTTTTAGTTTTACGGGTTTTATAAAGGATGTCGGGTATGTGCATTCTTTACCTACTGATCTACCAGATTTGAGGCCCAGGAATGAGCAGCTGTCCAGACATGCTGGTTATAGTATGGAATTAACTTTGCTATCGTTTGGATGTGTGGTGAATGACGAAAGATGCTTTAAATAACTTTAAAACTCCGATGTTCTTTTTTTGTACACCTATTTTGTAATGTAGCGCAATGTTGTACATAAATATAACATTTGTAATCTTTTGTAAATAATAAAATCGTAAATAATAATAAAGTCTTCTCGCATAGTACGAAATACGATTCTTTTTAATGGTGAGACCATTCTCACCATGAAAAAACATTTTTTTCATGGCATTTTTGTTATGTTGAACTACTCATTAAAGATTGGAGAACTGCTTTATTTTTTGCTTACCCTCCTCCTCTTGTTCTACCCGTTTTGATTTTGTGGTTGTCCCAACCCATTTCTGCTACTCATCACGTTCCATCGACTGTTCCTTTGACTTCCAATCCCTCACGTATCCTCTCGTTTTCTCATATTCAGTATTATATTTCATTTAAACAATGATTTCTACATTTTTCCCATAAAAGATTTTATTTTTATTTTAGTAATCTCATAAAACGTATGTCATAGAAAATAGTCTTCTTTTTAAAAACGCGTCCTTTAATTGTATTTTAATTCAAATAACACGGGTGATAAATAGAAGGGCTTTCTTCTTTAAAATTAATAATTATTTGTTTTGATGAAGGTTACTTTAAAATTACAGTTTTCTACTGCAATTCCAGTCCCTGTCAAGGTCAATGACCGAGTTGTCTGGGTTGATGGTATCGTTCATTTCTTTCTATTCTGTATAAATATTTTTCAGTTTTCTATACATCAGTGTTTGTCTTCCTATACTGACACTCATACTCCTTTATCGCTATGTTTCATTTAAGCCCTACATTCTTTTCCTTTCTTTTTCAAATTTCCGTGTTTCAAATCAAACAGTACACTAGTAAAGAGATTTTTTTTTATTCACAGCTCTATATATCGATTTTCCTTTATAATTTTACTACTAAAATAACAAAAATTGTAACATCTGATAGTTTATTTATCTCTAACTTAATATTTCATCAGTTGTTATCAGTGGCGGCCCGTAGCTAAAATTAGTGGGGGTGCTGCTCCGTGCCTTTGTAAGGCCACGGTTAAAGTTTTTTGGAAAAAAAACTTAAGAACCGAAAAAGAATGAATCGAATAGCTGGAAGCAGGATAATAATCTAATTCTACACTTTATCACATTCAAGAATATGTACGATATTCTTGAATTATTCTTATTTGGTTTAACCGAATAAATAATAAAATATCATTACCGATAATGTTTTTTAGTATTATTAGATAATAACTTAATAAAATGTCCGCTTAAAAACACTACAGTCCAGTGGTACTTAATTTAAATTTCTATGTACACAAGAACAAATACTTGATTAGCTTTTACTGATTACCTTCTTTTTCGCCCTTCCAGCGTGTTTTTGGACAGATTTGGCGATTAAAGAGCCATTGCTTTCCGCCATCTTTTGATCACTGCTGAAAAAACAACTAAACCGCTTTCATATTCCTTCCACCCGACTAACTAGAAAAGGGAACGAACAACGGTCGTTCCATACACGCGTGGAGTAAAAAAAAAATCTACCTTCCACCAGCACGCCAGGGTCGGCATTGCGGGATGGACAGTGCTGTCTGCCCCTCGCAGCCACGCGTGCAGCTTCCTACGTGCGCATGCGCACAACTGCCATACACCTCGCCGCTGGAACTGTGAAGCGCACAGTTCTATACAAAGATTTTTGTATATTTTTCATAAACTGGGGGATGGCTACTGACATTAAGCTTAAGGATTATATACTGTACAGTTATAAGACAGAATTAAAGAAAAAAGGACTCATTATATTAAATGTTATCGATAATATCAAGTGGAAATAGGGTGTGTTACAATTCCACAGCGCCTATACGCGAGCCAACTCTGTTAGTTATCTTACTTTCCCTCGTGTTTCATTACCTTTGTTTTCGATTAAGGACTTATTATTACTTCTGTTATAATTTTTAATAAATTTTCGAATCATATAATAAATCATTCCACCAATTTATTTAAAATACAATTAAAAGGTTTTCTTTTATGAAGACAATTCCTGTCGATGAATTTTTAAAATAAAACTGATGAAAAAATATTTTTAAAAAACCCTCATTTTAATGCATCCGTTCAACGTGTGCAAGACGTATGTGCTCAAAATAATTTTAATAGTGTTTGCAGTTATTTTTGACGTTATTTGTTTTTTATCTTATATTTTGTTTTTATATTTATAATCTATCTTAATAAATTACATAATAATGTATTATTGTGTACAGATCAGAATAAAAGAATTATTTAGTCGTACCTGTATTCAGGTTTAATTTCTTTCTTAACAATGAATACATGCCATTTAGCATTTCTTCTAATTCATTTTCGACTTCTACGTAAAGAATATCAGCGAATCTTAAAAACCTTATTGTAAAAATTTATCTTATAGGATTTTTTTCAATTATGGAAATAATTTTTACTCTGAACTAAACCCTGCTTAAATGTAAGTTTTCTCCCTTTACCGTATTAAATTCTTTATAACACGTGCGTCATTTGTCTCTCAGTATGATTACCAAGCAGAAGATTACTTGTTTCTTATTTTTCCTTAAAGATAAAAAAAGAAACATGTTCTATAATGTATAATGTTTATGTAAATTTTAGGCTAGTTGTAGTGGAAATGTTAAATATCGTATAATATTTCTGTTTATAAAATAGTGTAGGTGTATTGTATAGGTGTGGTAAGAAGTCAGTGTGTTGTTAAAAGAAAGAGGTATGGAGGGTCCTTATTAATCCTGTAGTTTAAAAATAACAACTTTTGAAAGAAGGAATGTTCATTTTTATTAAAAAATTCTTATGCCGGTTTTAAAGATTTCAAAGAAAAGTAAGTAAGTGAATAGTTTGGTTTAAATCAGTAATTCTGTATAGTGTTTGTTTACACCATCGCCTTTAAATAAATCAACAAGTCGTTACATTTAATATTCTACTAGTTAAATCAACTTCTCTGGCAAAACGTATTTATTATATTCCGAGATCAATTACTTTTTACCATTACTTAAAAAAAAAAAAACACATTTTGCCCAATTAAATCTTTGTTAACCTAATTAAATTTCCTAAATCAGTTCGGTTTTGTTTAAATTTAAGTAAGTTATTTTCTGTTTATTTTTGGAAGCCTTTTAAATTCTACCTCAATTACTTGGAACATAAAATATATGTTTTTATTTATTTTACGCCATACCTGAATAATTTTTACTTTCCCGTATAGATAGCGCTATAGCTCTAGAAGAGAACATATTGTATGTAATTGGTCAAATTTGGGCATATGCGGTTTTCACCGGATCTTGACGTTTTAACGCCTAAGGAACCCAAAAAAACGGATAGAAATTTTCTGGATGTTAATGTTCGTATATATATGTGTATTTGTAATCAGATCTGAGTTAATTTGTAAATATAGGCATAGGCATAACTTTTTACCGGCAGATAACAAATCAGCAGGCAAATTTTTCACATCGATTATACTGGATTTTCTTTATTATTTTAAAATTTATTTGTACTCATCCGAATACAGATTAAAAAAACTGGATACAGTGAGAGATTCTTTCCGAATTTCTCTACGGCATGCTCTAAATTTTAATTTTTGATTCGATGATTTTGACGTATTTATTGATTTCCCATGTTGGTGATCACAAATACTGCGTCTATGCGTTATTGAAAGCCGAATCCGGATAATAAGAAATAAGGATAATTTGAAATCATACGTATTAGACATATAATTCATTTTTTTTAATGGATATCACACTTTATTAGAAATACAATAAAATTTGATGGAAGTTAGGACTGAGGAAATTAGAAGCAGAATTACGAAGGTAAAATGGTTTTCAGTAAGGTTGGAAATCCGTTTACAACAAAAACTATATTGATCTGAGCAAAAGATTTGCAAGAAGTTTTGTTTGGAGTGTGGTATTGTGCGGTGCAGAAATTTGGACAATGTAGAAAAGGAAACTCGATATCTGAAAAGTTTTCAAATGTGGCTATAGAGGAAAATGCTAGGTATCAACTGGCGAGAAAGAGTAATTAATAATCAGGTCTTGACAAGTACAAATGAGAGTATTATTATGACAATACAAAAAGGAAAAGCTAATTGGATAGGCCATATCCTGAGACATGAATGTATTCAAAAAGTAATAATTGAAGGATGTAAGGGGAGAGGAAAAAGGACGACAATGGAGGAAGAAGGAGGAATGTTGGATTATTTTGAAAGGAAAAGAGGGATACTATAATTTAAAGGAAAAATCTCAGGACAGACAATCAAGGAGAATGCTGTTTCTTGATACCTGTCAATAGATAGTTCCATTAAAGAAGATGATCACACTTCAGTAAAATTAAAAATATATTCAGAACGTTTATACAATGTAATAAACAGATAAAGTAATACCTTTATAAAAAAAATCCAGCGACTAAAAATTTGCTAATCAGAATTTACAAAAAGTATCTGAAATAAATCTAAATTTACTACATTACTGTTTTATAAAAAATGCCATTTTAAAAACTTATTAAAATTTGTGAGAAAAACTTATTTTATCTACAAAAAATATAATTTCGTAGAAATTAACAAAAAATTGAAAAAAAATTACAGTACGTTTAATAGAATAAAACTCTGTGACAGTCAGTAATCAAAAAATACCTTCAAAAACACTATTTCTTCTTAAAATATTTGTAATCTTTACTTGCTTTAATATTGATATTTGTTCACGAGTTGCAAAACCACGTAATCATTTTAAGCAAAGAATCTGTGAAAAATCTCTTATTTTATCGTTGCAATCAGTCCATAGTGATAAATATTCATGAGCTTTTTCGTATGATGGCCTGGAGCCTGGATGCAGGTCATTACATCATAGTTCATGATTGATCGATTAATATGTTTACGAAGTAATTTTATAATTAGTTTAACACAGATCTGAATTTAAGGATGGTTTATGCTGTACGAATTCATAAAATTCAATTGTAAACCCAGTAAAAACAAAGCTCGATAAAAATTCGTTCCCCATTGAAACGAAGTATTTTATTTAAATAATATTTTAGGTTTTTAAATAATTTATTATTAATTTTTTTAAAGATTGCCCTGTGTGGATTTAAGCAGTCTGGATAGTTGAAGGCATTAAAATTATAGTTCGGATAATCGGCGTCTCAGCTTATTTATTTGTCACTGTTGAGCTAGTTACATCTGCAAGCGGTACTGTAGACTTCTTTTTAATCTGGCTTTGGAAAACATTTTGGTAGGGTTGTAACCCGAAATTTTTTACGTAAAATGTTTTGTTTTATATTGCTTTTATTAAAATGGTTATTGCAATACAACCCTTTCCATTTAAATAGCCTGAATTGTCTCTTCCCATGAGGGTTTTTGCCGAAAAATAATTGTTTCAAGGTGGAAGCGTGTGATAAGTTTCATTTTTTTACGCTTAAATAGTGGAAAAATTATTTAAAATCTACCTTACTTTATTTACACTGTGTAGTAAGAATATTTTATATAAAGATTATCCCCTATAGCATTCGTTCTCAAAGTGGCCGATAACACCCCCTTGTGAGCGCTGAAGACCTTCAGGGTGGCAGTAGAAGGCCCACAAAAAAATTGGGGAAGTTCAGGAGGTCTAGGAAGCGGATGGATGATTAAAAAAAAAGTAAAAATTATGTTTTCTTCTTCAAATTAAAATTTAAAGTAAAATGTAAGTTTCAACTCAGCAGTATATATATAATTATATCTATATTATATTATAGGATATATAAATATATCCTATATATAATAGGATATAGCACATTTAAAAACAATAATTGCAATTATTATTTTTAACAGATGGTAAGTTTAAAAATATTGAAGGGCGCTAGAAAATGTTTGATTCTCAATGTGGGCGGTAGGCGAAAAATTTTGAGAATCAATGCCTTATAGCATCACTTTTCAAAAATATCTATTTTTTTCCCTCAGTCTTATTTCAATATCCTTGTTTGGCTGTCATTAATGTTAAAAACACACCATTGAAAATTCTTTAGAATATGTATTAAATATAAATTCTTAGATTTATTCACATATTTGATACCGACGTCTTTTGTATATGAATGCTTTCCTTTTTTTTGTCAGTATACTTTCGATGTCAAGTAAAAAAATTGTACAACTTTTCTAGTGTAATTAGCACAAAATTTCTGCAATACGAGCTCCAATAATTATAAATATTCCAAACATTAAATAGGTTATATAACCAGTCCAAATAGTTCAGGTGGTGTTCAGTGGCGGCTCGTAGCTAAAATTAGTGAGGTGCTGATCAAGGAAATATTTTTCTGGGTCTTTTCAAGGCCATGGTTAAAATTTTCTGGAAAATAAAAGAACCGAAAAAAATTAATCATATAGAATAGTTGGAAGCAGGATAATAATCTAATTCTACGCTTTATCACATTCAAGAATATGCACGTTTTAAGAACGTTGTGCTTAAAACCCGTATTCGGTTTAACCGAATAAATTATAAAACGTCAATACAGATAATATTTTTTAGTATTATTAGATAATAACTTAATAAGTATCCGCTTAAAAACACTGTAATCCAACGATGCTTAATTTAAATTTCTGTGTATACAGAAACAAATAAACTAGTTTTTACTAATAACCATTTCTTTCCCCCTTCCAGGGTATTTTTAGACAGATTTGGCAATCAAATAATCCTTGCTTTCCGCGATCTTCTGATCACTACTGAAAAAACAACTAAACCGCTTTCATATTCCTTCCACCGACTAAACTAGAAAAGAGAACGAACAAGAAACGTTCCATACACACGCGAAGTAAAAGAAAAACTATTTTCCACCAGAACGCCAGGGTTGACACTGCGGGAGTGACAGTGCTGTCTCTCCCTCGCAGCCTTGCGTGCAGCTTCCTATGTGCGCATGCGCACAACAGCCAAATGTCACGCCGCTGGAACTGTACAGCGCACAGTTCCATAAAAACATTTTTGTACCTTTCATAAACTAGGGGATGGTTGATGACATTAAGCTTAAGGATTATATATTTTACAAGTAGAAAGAAAGAATTAAAGTAAAAAGGACTCATTGTATTAAATGTTATAGATAATATCAAGGAAATAGGGTACGCTGCAGTTCCACGGTGCCTATACGCGAGCCGACACTGGTGGTATTATAAATTCAGGTTACATTATAGGGTTCAAGTGAACCCTTTGTTTTACTTTCTGCCTGTTGTTAGTGGTATTTTTTTGTTTATTATTCTCTTTTTTTACATTTTATTTTTGTATATCTATTTTTATTAAACATTTTACCTTGTTACTTCTGTTGATGATTATTTAACATTTAAATGCGTTTTTAGTATTAGATTTTAGCTTAATGTAAAGGGTTCTTCAGGAGTTTTTTAATTACCTTTTTTCTTTTAACTATTTTATATTGCTCACGTTTCGGTTGGTTAAAAAAAGATTAAGAAACCATTTAATCAATAAATAATCTTTTTTTTTTTAAATAATAAGTCTAATAAGAAATTATAAAGTTATCCTTATCCTGATTGCTAATAACTTTTAACTTTTATTAAAAGATGGGAATTTTAAAGCTTATGTAGATACACACTAGACGACAGTTTTTATTGCGGTTTACTAATAAATTTTTTTCGTTTTTAATTTACAACTGGAAGATATATTCATTACTATTGTATCTGTTTTTTCTTTGTAGTCGAAATTCTATCTTTTGTGGTCAATTAAGAATTTCTTTATGCGTAGTTTATAAATTTGATTTATTTTTATTTTTTGGCTTTGTCTTTTTATAATGTTATAAAATTTTAATAACTTAAAAAAAACAGCAATGAAATTTTTTGCGATATGAAATAATTATCACAAGGTATCATCTTCATCGTTAACATTGTCGTCCTTCAAATTGTGGTTTAAACTGAAAGTTGTTTTATTTTAGTTCATTTGTTCTTATCTTCGTAAATAGAATTATCTAATTTTTTCTAAAAATTATAAAAATTATTTTTAGGATAAGTAAAACGAAATGAAAGAAGATAATTGAAAAAGTTTTAAAAAATTAGAATAAAAAAATGACAATAGATGGAACAAAAAATAAATAAAACAAGGTATGGAAATGGACTAAACATCGTTATGCAGTATTTAATAAAATATAACAATGGGTCACCTATCAACTTTCATGCAGTTTTAATTTGTTTAAATATATTTTTCATGTTGTTAAAATATCAGGAATTTGAGGTTGTCTAATGATAAGAACATTTTCTCCTTCAATGAAAATACTTAAATGCAGTCGGAGGGCTCTTTAATATAGAATAATTACTATTCAGAGCTGTTTAATGTAGAACAACTACTATTCAGTGCCCCCTTCCACCAACTGCATTTTCTTATGGGAAGGACAAAATTTTCTTATCGATGTAAAACCTGGTGAGAACTTAATCAATAGACAACCTTAAATACTTGCTATTTCTACAATATGGAAAATAAATTTTAACAAATTAAAACTGTCTGAAAGTTGATCGGTCACCCGTTATTTTATTTAATTAAATTCTGCATATCGATGTTTAGTTCTTTATTTCCACACTTTGTTTTCTTCTTTTTAGTTCGATTCGTTTTTTTAGTCCTATTTTTTATTACAAATATTTTTATTGGCAGTGGTGTTTTTATATTTGTATAATTGTTTTTTTTAAATTTAATACATTTTATTGATCCTCGAGAAAAATTCACGATTCGAAAACTTATGGATATAACGTATTTAACGTACTGGTCAAATGAGGAAACTGTAAACATTTCAATTTATTTATTTAGTTGGCATATGCCAATCTAAACTTACAGGTTTCTCAAGCGATTGAGTTCCCCGAGAGACTTTTTATCGTGCGGATCATACAGAAATTTTCTGAGATCCAAACAACTAATGGCTAAATTCTCCAACTCTCTCAAGTGACTCAGTGCTACGTAGGCCTGGCCCTTGGCAAAGATGGGATCTACGACAGTTCAGTTCCATCGTGATTTTGTATTATATTAGCAAATACCCAGTTTGAATTTTGAAAATCGGACAATTGTTTGTTAAGTTATTAAAAGAGGCACCCCATTTCCGCAAAACATGTTTGTAGTGGGTTCCGAGACGATAGATTTAAAGATTCACAAAACACAGGATTCACATTTATACGAAACTCAAACGACGGTTTTTAGAGGACGGAATAGCTTTTGTGGTCGCATAATAAGTTGCGATGATACCTAGATTTATCATTTTGAGCTGAAATTCAAATATTAAAGTAAGGAATGAAAACCTCCGAGTCGCCCGCCAGGAAAACTTCTGAACCTACGTGTCAGCCGTTAAAACGACGGTAAAGATGTTTTCTGACTATAAAGGCCCAATTTATTACGATTATTTGGAAGAATAGAGTCCAATCAACAGCAGGTACTATTGTGAGATAAGAAACCCGCAATAAGGAAAGAAATGATCCCAGTTTTCTCTCAAAAGGCGTATATCTTTTTCATCATATCGCCCGCACCCACAGACATGTGAAACTTTTAAAAATCGGTTTAGGAGGAGTTACCTTACAGTACCGATCTTGCACCACTATATTTTTTGTTCGAACTTTTCACGCCGACGCAAAATTGGGCAAAATGAGCGGGTCAAGAATTCGGTACAAGAATGGATCAGACATGGAGTTAAATAATTCGTTATTATTGGAATGAAAAAGCTCAAAGAAAGAGGCTTAAATGTAGCTGGGGATTATGTTGAAAAGAGGTGTTTGTCTCATTGTAATTGAATAAACAATAATTTTTCTAGTCATTAGTGTCTTTAATTGTTAAAGGAAAATCGTATTATAATGACTAGTTCGGTGTTTAAATGATGTAATTCGGATGTTTTTTTTACAGTAATATTACCGTCCTCAATTATTGGGTTTGGCCTATTTTTATGTTTACTTTGTTGATGTTTAGATTTGTCGGTAAATTTAATCTTTTTACAAGAACTAAATTTCTTCCCGGCTTATTTCATGAATAAAAATAAATCATTTTTCAAACTGCAGTCTTTACTATTTTATCAGTCTTACATCTTACTTTGTAATGAAATATACTGGTATATTTCATTCATCACTGGTATATAGTCTTACTGTATCTGTAAAATTTGCATAATTTTCACATTGCCGATTACTTCTTCATTGGACGGTAACTGCGCTTTATTAAACCACCTAAATAAGAATTTTGATCGTTACTACAATTCATCTCATTAAAATGTTTAAGAATTTGTTGTCTATCTTTAACTGGAACAGCCTCAAAACATTTAATTCATTTACATAGGCAATCGTCGCTGACCTCATACTTCTACTCTTTTACTTACGTCAGTTAATCTGACACAGCTCTACGTTTCATATAGTATGTTGTTGTTGCCTTCATTCTCACAACTACTCTCAATACGAGTAATATAAAAAAAAAAAAACATTACTTACTAAAAATAAAGCCCTAAAGGAAACCGAATAACAGCAAAACTAGCATGTGTTCGTAGTAAAACATTAGACTGAATATGAACTAGGTTGTTGTATGAGATTGACTGAAAACCGAACTGTATTACGAGTAGTGATGATCTTCATGAAAATAGGATAAATATTCAGAGCACGGAAAATGACGCATGGACTTAGCTCGTTTGTGTGTTCAACAGATTAATTCCCTTTTTTGTCTGTACGAGATTTTATAATAAAACCTGTCTTTATAGACGGTCTCTTTACTTGTGACTGAATTCGTTTCTACATTAAATGAACAGGACAATGCGGATCATCTTAACATTCTCAAGATGTAATAAAAATGGACTAACCTCTTTTTTCTGCATACCCTTCGTATAAAAGCTGATTTCAAGTTTGACATCGACCGGTATAGTCATTTGCCAATAATAAATATTAATTCAACATTCAGTAAATATATATCCACGGGCACTTAACTTCGGCGATCTGTGTAGATTACATAGAAGCGTATCTAAGGTCATTGAAATTCTATTATTAATTTCATTGCAGATGTTAAATTATAGAGCCTTAAGGTTGTATGCGTAATCATTTTTACACGACTGTCCAAAAGGAGTGTAATGTATTTAGGGTATGTATGTTTGTTTCACCGTAGCAGCTCAATGGCTGAACCGATTTAGATGTATGACCCCGCGTTGGAATCCTTACGTTACCGTATATACAAAATATATACAAAATGGTCACCCGCACGCCCTTTAATTATCCTTTATTAGTAATTATCCTCTATTAAAGAATAATATTTTATTTTTTTTTTTTTGGCAGTCTTATTTTTTAATATCTCTTGTCCCTCTGTATCATTCATATATTAAAAATATTAATATGAATCATTTTAAAACTTAAATAACTATTACTTGCACATTAATATCTCCCTAAATTAATTAACCGAAAGAGAAAAAAGCCGCTTTTTCCAAATTAAGATACAATTTTTTTATTACTTCTTGTAATATAGTTTTCGGGCCAAGGTCAGGAATGCTGACTTGTGTTTTTTTTTATTAGTTCTTATTTGAATTACTAGAGATATTTTAGAATGAAACATTATATTTGTTTATTTATTTTTAGATTATGTTAATTATTTTGTTTATTATTATTATTTTATGTTGATTTTTTATGTACATATATTTGGGCAATGATGATGACTTAACAAATAAATGAATAAACAAGTAACATATTATTTAATTCTTAGCCTAAAATTAATGAAATTAAATGAACATTAGTCAATTAAATACGCAACACCTTTTATTATCATAGAATAATTAAAATACGTAGCAATTTTTTTTTTTATTAATAACTAATATAAATAATCCAGTTTAAAAAATTAATCTACATTAATCTTATATAAAGAATAAATAATTAAAAACTTTCAACGTTACGACATCATCGGAGAATATTGAAAAATAATAATTTTTGATTGACAGGCATAGATAATTTTTTTTGTTCTCCTGATGATAACTTAGGAAAGCTGATACGCTTTAGTATTCATTTTTTAAATTAGGTCGGTTTATCAGCTTTGTATATACAAACTGTTGCCTTCCTCTATTGTTATTATACTTCACACATCCTCTTACCAAATCTGGATGTCTTTTAAGATGTGGCGTTCCAACCTAGTTGGTCATTTTACGTAAGAGTAGTAAAATATTTTCCTTTTTGTCTTCATATATATGATCTCACGTTTAGAATTTCAGTTTTAGAATTCAGCGTTTTCCTCTTAACTGATTTATGATAAGAAATAAAAGAACATTATTTATCAGTAAAGTAAAAAAAAAAATATTTTTTTCTTGATGAAAACAGCGGATTGTTTAAGGATTTAAAAAAAAATGAAAGTAATAATAATCGTTTGATTTTTTTACCACACAATTGCCTTTTAATTATAATGAATTATTTCATTTTCATACGGGCAATAGTTTTTATATTTAATCCGGAAGGGAATCTATAAAAATTCCGAAAAATATTTCCTATTGTATTGTAAAAGTTTATTTTATTAATTCTCATTCCGTATTAATTTTCTCTAAAATGTATCTTTCCATGGTAAAACACTTTTGCTTAAAGGGGGTTGTATTAATATTCCAAATGAATTTCTTCTTGAGCACTGGTGTATTATGACAACCCTAAATAACGTTTAACTGTCCAACAAAGAAAAATGAAATTTAGCAAATGTTTTGACAATCAAATGATCTATTACTTTTCCGGCGAATATAACTAAAATATTAAAGGTAAACAGTGATCATAACAAAAAGGGTATCGGATTTCTTTTTGCAAATTTTTACGTTTTAGGTTATATCTATTTCATCTAGACAAAAAAAAAACATATGTATGTAACTGTGTGCGTACGTATGTGTCGCACTGTTTTTGGGCTTATAACTCAGGATTGACCGAACCGATTTCCTTCAAATTTGGTTCAAGTATTTCTATAAATGGGATATTAAGGAGGTGGGGGGTATCGCAAAAAAAAACAATTTTGATTTTCTTCAGAGGCATTTAGAGAAAATTTTATTAAAGCAAATCTGTTAGCTACATTGCAAATATGAATAATCTGAACAAATTTTATTCAAAAAACCACCTCCCACCTATTAAAATTGAAATATATATTTTTTGTTCTTTTGCTTTAAATATTTTTGTTCCCTTCTGTTCAGATATTTTTCAAAGATTATTTTAAAAGTTTATTCTTCATATATTTAGCTATCAAGAAATGACTACACTTTTTTTTTAAATTATAAACTTCGGATCTAAAATGCAGAAAAGTATCTTTGAAAATTTTATCTCTTATGTTAACTTGTATTGAGTGGATGTTAGATTTAGAAAACTTTGCTTAAACAGATTGGTTAAGCTTAATCTATATATGAATATATATTTTAGAAAATTATAATCCCCAGGTTTTTTTTTGGCTCTAACTCTTAATTTTTATTATTAATAGCTGGAAAATCGTGAAATAATTTGCCAACTTTTTTTCAGTATAAGATTATCAAACTCTAGTAAATGCAGTTACTTTTATACGGATTTGAATACTAGATCGTGGATACCGGTGTTCTTTGTTGGTTGGGTTTCAATTAACCACACATCTCAGGAACGGTCGAACTGAGAGTGTACAAGACCGTACTTCATTTACACTCATACATATCATCCTCATTCATCCTCTGAAGTAATACTTGAACGGTAATTCCCGGAGGCTAAAACAGGAACAAAAGAGCATCATAATCCAAGCACCCAGGGAGGTAAATGATGAATTCATTTTCCAGCAGGACAGAGCACATCGCAATGATATCTGCGTGTTCAAGCATTACTTAACAAGCTTTCATAAGAATGGATCGGCCGTAAGAGGCCTGCCGATTTGGAATTTCACCACTGGCCATCAAACTCGCCTGATCTCACTGTAATTTTCTTCATGCAGGGGGTTTTATGAAAAACTGCGTTTATGTGCCTCTTCTATAACTGAAGACGAATTGCGAAACCAACTAACAACATCAGTAGCTGCAGTAACACCAGAAATAACTATTCAAAGTAAGTATAAGACGAATTTAAATATCATATATCATGTATGGTGTGCATTCGGAGGGAAACATATTGAACATTTGTGAAAATTGTAAGTAATATTTCATATTCAAACGTGTAAAAATTCGCCGCAAGGTTATAAGTTTTTTTCTTTAAAATAATAAATCCTTTTGAAATCGGATGATTCTCTTTTATACACGCCGTATATGAATTGCATTGTGAGAATCGATCTGTATACACGAGTTAGGTTTTTAAAAAAAATATTAAGACTAATCTCCTTAGAACTTTGATTCTTATATTATTAATAAGCACGAGAAATAAAATGCATGTTTACATAAAAGTGTACGTACGTCGGTGTAGTAAATCTCTGCACTATGTTTTATAACTTTTGGCACGTGCCACACTTTCAGGTAAGGTCCAAGTTTTTTTTTCCACCTGTTAGATAAGTATAAAAAAATGCTTCCTTCTTTACCCGCATCAGTTATAAACACCCTTGCACCCTCATTCGTATTTTTAATTTTTTTGTTCGTACTCAGGAGATGAGGGTTGAAGTAAGTTTTTGAACAATGTTGCTCTTTCACCTGGTGGTCTTTTCTTATTTTTTTTTATATTATTGTACGAGTCAGTATTTTTTCGTATACCTGCAATTCTAGAGAGAAGGAAGAAACAGGGTTGGTTGAATGAAGCTCATTGTGATCAAGTGACCTGAACTACACCACACCTGTTTTATTTATTACTACTTCAGTTGAGATGAAATAATCTATATAAATAAAACAGTTTTTTTTATGTTACTGCAATAATGTAATAGACCCTAAGCGATATTGTGTATTTTTACGTATTTAATTTAATTTACATTAAATATACTCTGTCCATTTAACTCTTAGATATATTCGCTCCCATTTCTGAACAGATGGTTAAGTAAACTTAAAGTTGAATTCGTTTTGAATTAATGACATTATATGTTATATCTTAACGTGAAGTAATTTCGCCATTCACGCGCTCAGAAAATATTTTAGAAAAAAGGTAAATAAGTTTACAATATTAGGTAGATTTCATTAGAAAGCTACTTATTGTAATGGGTACCATAATTCGACTTCCAAAAATTTTGACATATCTTCGCGTTTCACATCCCCCAGACCCAAAAACCACCGTCAGCTCAAAAGTGTATGTATACATTTATATTTATATTTCAGTTTCTTGTGGACACGATAACTGCTATAATTTTCCACCAGTCACTTTCAAACTGTTTCTTAAAAATAACTCGTTCCAAAATCTCGGTCAAGTTTGTTAACGACCAAAATCGGACCCTGGAGGTGGAAATGGGGTAGCTATTTTGAAAAAAACAAAATATTGCTATAACTTTCTTATTAAGTAAAATATCGAATTCGTTTAGAGTTCCTGCTTTGTATAAGGGCCTAAAACTTATTTAAATAAAATTTTTTAAAATCACCAACCATTAGCCCACGGGGTGCAAAGAATCGGGTTATGAATACAAAAATTTCATACCTACCTTAATAGGCACAGTATCGAATCTGTTTAAGGTGGTCGTTAGTCCTCTAAACATTACCTAAGTCTTTTGCCTGAAACAATTTTTGATATGACCAACCCTTACGGCAAGGGATGACCAAAATGTAATGAGAAAAGTTGGATAGATAGTTTAAAAGGGACAATTTAATTTTTTTGCTCGGGCAAATCGTATTAGGTTAAAGTGATATCAATCAAGAAACAAAAATGTTAGTAGTAGAATGGAATTCTGTAGTGTACAGAAACATTATTGAGAAATTAGTACTTATATAGTGACTTTTGCTTTCTATCGATTACTATTCTAACTGTATAGCAACTATAACTGTAAGGGAAAGTGTTTGTCACAATATTGGGTACGGGCTTTTTTTTTTACTTCCTTGTACGAAGTAAAGGAAGTATTGTGATCGCGAAAAATTTTGGTTTTCAGATTTCAACGGAAATATTCATTTTGATCATCCCCGAATTCATTTTGACTAATTTCGGCGTGACGTCTGCACGTACGGATGTATGTCGCATAACTCATAAACGATTAGCCGTAGGATGTTGAAATTTTGCATTTAGAATTGCTGTAACATCTAGTTTTACACCTCCCCTTTTGATTGCAATCGACTGAACCAAGTGTCCAAAAAGCTCAAGTCCAAAAAAGTTGGATTTTGGACTTTTTGTTAACTGAAGTACTAAGTTCTTATTGAGAGCTTTTCAACTATCTATCATAAGCAGGTACTTATCTTCATTGGTTCCAGAGTTATATCCAAATAAAATTTCAATTAATGAAATATTTGGATCTTACAAGAGGAAGGCATATTGGTTCGAATCATACTTCATCTCCTTTTTTTTTTTACTTTTTTTTTTAATTTAAATTTATTTGATTCATTAATAATTATTAACTTTTCATTGTAAAAAAAAATTACAATAAATAATAATTCAATAACAAAAACAAAAAAATATGAAAAAGTATCAGAAGTTATTAATGAAATAAAATTTTATGTACTTTTCATTTAAAAAAAAATTATACATGTAATTAATTTAATAGGCGTACAATGAAGTCATGTAATGTCCACAACAGATTCTTTTTTTACAAAACTTAACGTTTCATAAATCCTTCGGATCGAAAAACAAAAAAAAAACCATGGAAAATTCCAAACGAATTGATAAATATCTCCTTACTGTCTGAGCATTAAAGATTAAAATTTAACCCAAATATATTTATAGGCAATGATTGCATTCAGAGGAAAGGGGTTGAGTATTTAGCGCCATTTTAAAATTCCCCTTTTTTGGGGCATCGTAAGAATTTGAAAAAGTGTTTCTGTACGAGCTGTTTACTGTAGCTGTTGATACTTAGCTGTGGGAATATAATTAGTTACGAGTTTTTGTTGTATCTGTCCAAAACTGATTACTAAACACTCGTGAAAAATGGAAATAATTGATTAACATAAAATGTAAAGTAGTCCTTACATTTTGTTCCCGGTTTGGTAGTGGGGTACGGGCATACCCAAAATAGTTGTTTTTATTTTGTTTTTTTAAATTTTCTTAATCATCAAGTACCAAACTAAGCCAAATTATTTGCATGAAATTATTACTGTGAAGTTTTAGGTCCCTACAGAAGTGTGTAAAACGATTTAGTGGTACCCGATTTCTCATTTGATTAGCTTTTTTCTAATATTAAAGATATTTTATATTAAAGATGAAATTTAATTTAAATGTTTGCTTACAAAGGAAACGTACAACAGGATATTAGTTTATTCATTGGGCGCCCTTTATTACCTAGCAAAATATCATCAGAACTTGTAGAAACACTCGGTAGAAATCGTTTATTAAATTCGTTATTTAAAATCGATTTCCAAAATCGATTATTTTGTTATTCTGTAACAAAAATAAAAAAAAAAATTACTGAAAAAAGTAATTTCAGTAGTAATAATAAAATAATTGATTTTTAAAAACCCTATTACGTACTTGAGATAAAAATCTGTCATGAGTGAAACCGGGAAAATTACATTAATTCTTTGCCGGCTTTATTTTTGTTATATATAGCTGCTTCTTTTGATATTCTTCATATAACAAAAAAAAATTGTTGATCAAAATAAAAAGTTGTGAAACGAATAACAAAATTAGATCGTCGATTAAATTTTTAATTAACCAACAATTTATGAAGAAAAATAACAGATTTATATCTAGTCTACGCATATAAATGTTTGGAATGTAACATAAGAATGTTACGAACAGTTAGTTTTAAATTACATACTACGAACAGTTTTATTTAGAATCGTATGATTAGGCGATTAATTTGTATTCGATGGCATGACTCTTCAATCTGAAAATCATTAAGTAGAGACATCGTATTTAATTTGAAATCATATTGAGGAAAGTAGGTCTTTCTCTTCAAGGATATGGGTCTGACCAGCGTCGAAGGAAATTAATTGTTGGACAGACTGTTGCGAATCATTTCATTACCACTTCAATGTCATTTACCACATTCATCCTTCTCTGTATAATTTTGTAGAGAAGTTGAACTATTTTCAGACTGATGTTTACATCAAAATATGCACGAATGAAAACCAACAAATAGAAATAAAATTTCTTCCGATTTCCCGAAAATAAAAATTTCTCTTAAAACACAAATTTCTACTTAAATACCGGATTCGTCATTCATCAATAGTTGTAGTTGTATCAAATGATAGAAAAACTTATTTTTAGTTTTAGGTTATGATATTGTAATTTAATTACTTTAAAAAAAAAAATTTCTGGAGGGTCATATTTAATATTTCTTTTGGGGAAAAAATACTGTAGTTTTA